>NW_024344378.1:45589799-45594875 GCF_902729225.1 Pteropus medius
TTTTGCTCATGCTAGTCCCCCTGACAGGATCATCCTCTCCTGTTCCTTACTTCCCCATACCCTACCCTCCAAGGCCCAGCTGAAGGAGCCCCTCCTGCACCAGCCCACCACAAGCCACCCTCAGCAAAGCTGGGCATGTTTTTTGGCACAGGTCCTATTTCTTCATCTAGACTGGACATCACTTGGGAGTAGAGACTTCATCTTATGCTGCTCAGCCTCTCCTTGCACATTCCTCTTCAAGCAAATCCCTTCCTTTATCCTGGCTGATGTAGCAGTGACCAAGGCAGGAAAGGTCCCTGTCCTTGAGGAAATTAAGTTTAGTAGCAAATTTTTGTTAGTAATGGTGGTAACCCAGGTAGAGGAAGAATTTCTCATTAAAGTGAATTCATTTCCTAATCGGTCTGCATCTAGCATCAACGTAGAACGCATAGACATGTATCGTCGAAACTTGGGGATTGTGTGTGTGTGTGTGGTAAAGTATACATAACATAAAATTTACCATTTAAAGTATAATTCAGTGGCATTTGATACATTCACAACGTTGTGCAACCATCACCGCCATCTAGTTCTAGAACTTTGGGGATAATTCTGTAAAGGAACTTGTATTAACTTGAAAAAAAAAAGTAAGTCAAATAAGTCAAAAGAGGGAAGTCGAAATGACTCAACCAGGAGTGATTTTGCACCCCTCCCCAGGGGACATTGGACAGTGTCTGAAGATTTTTCAGTTATCACAGTTGGGGAAGGGGTGTTCCTGGTATCTAGTGGCGAGAGACTAGATACCTGGTATCTAGTGGCGAGAGACTAGATGCTGCTAAACATCCTACAGTGCTCAGAGCCATTTTCCACAGCAGAGAACTATCTGGCCTGAATGTCAGTAGTGCTGAGGCTAAAAACCCTGTTCTAGCATTACCTCTCAGAGACAGTCTTAACGTGTTAACATTTCATTCCTAGTTCTAGGCATATATTTTCAAACTACAAAAAAAATGTGTCCTACAGAACTATGCTGTTTTGTGACTCCAAAAACATGTCTTAAACATCTGTCTTTTCAAGTCACAAACTTCTCTTCTGGAACATTATTTCTAGAGAATTTCATATCATAACTTATTTAACTAATGCCCTACTGTTGGACATTTAGCTCGTTCCCAGTTTTCCTATTAAGCGACACCATAGTGAGCATCCTGGTAGCTACATTTCTGGGCACGTTTAGATTATTCCTCTTGGAGAAATACCTCTGGTTGCAGAGTAAAAATTTTCAAGGATTTGGGGATACAGATCCGAGCGCTAGCCCGTGGCAGTGCCTTGCTGATCCCCATTAAAGAGTCCTCAGAGGACCAGGGGCCACTTGTCTGAGGCTCCCCGTTTGTGGAGAGTCAGGCACTGCTGCGTGTGAGAGGGGCATGGTTTGACCCTTAGCAACCCTAGCATAATAGGCTTTACTACCCTTGGCTACTCAGGTTAATGTTTCATAAATTGGAGCCAGTTATTAGCAAATTAATCAGAGTTCAGTTTGTGGTCTTATTAGAAGGGGTAATCGTTTGTTGGCTTAAGTGAGCTTGATGAAAACTGTCGTTCTGTGAAATGCCTGCAAGACAGGCAGACTGTAATTCACACTTACTTGAGAGACTTGAAGGTTGTCTTTCCCTGACTGGACAGCAATAACTGTAATTAACTGAGCCATACTCAGCTCCAACAAACATATTGCCATGGGTGCATCGGGAGGGTCTGATAACCCCAAGTGGAATTGCTAACTGCTTAATCCCTCCTCCTAGCCCAGGTGCAGTGATGGCCTCTACGACGTGTGACGTCATAAGTCACCCCAGTAGCATTCTGCTCTATAGCCTTTTACAGGGATATCTATGGCCCCCAGATATCCCTGCTGTAGTCCACTCATTCATTCAAAAAACATTCAGAAAGCACCCCTGTGTATTAGCTGGGCACTTGGGGAAACCGTCCCCAACCTCCTGGGGCTTACATTCTAGTGAGGGAGATAAGGATAAACAAACACGTGAACAAATGACAAGAGGTTCAGAAACTACAAGTACTTTGAAAGAAATAAAACAGAATAATGAAGTAGAGACTGATGGAGGCGAGAGTGGGGGCGGGGTGGTTACGGAGGGCTCCTCTGTGGAGACAATGTCTGAGCTGAGACCTGAATGCACACAAGGCACCCAGCAACCAGCTGCTGGGGGCAGGCTCCAGGCTTCACGAAAAGCTCTGGGGAGGGGGTAGACCGAATCCCCGCCTCCTCGAGGGTCCTCAGGAGGGGCAGCAAGCTCTCAGCCTGCATCTCCCCCGCTGGTTGAAAGCCGAGGTAACCTACACCACTGGTTGCCATATGTTGGTCACAGAGCTCTTGAATATAGCCAGCCCAGATGCCACCCAGGAGGCCAGCCCCTGTTGTCAGCAGGCAGCTAAGTAACAATTTTTAATTTATAAGATAGTCTTGCCCAAAGCCCGTATCTCAGACTGACTCTTAATTTTCATTGTACAGTGATACAATTCTACCCCAGTCAGAATTTTACAGTTCCACTGGACAGTGATGGGTGGCTTAGGCTGCACATACATAGCTATTGAATGGGCTCCCCCTTGCAGTAGGGAAAGGAAAATCCAGGGGCCTCTGGGTAGGACTTGAACACGTTAGCTTAATGAGAGCTGAGTTTAGGTCCTCCCTCCACCCTTCGCTGCCTGAATGACCTAGTTCTAGTCATTCTCTGTGCCTTAGTTTTGTCATCTGGAAAATGGAGATAATAAGACCTATCTCATGGGAGTTTTGTGAAAATTGAAAAAAATATGCATGCAAAACACTTTGCCAGGCGCAATCAATATATGCTGGCTATTGTGGGGAGAGCTCCTCTCAGCTTATTCTGGATGAGTTGGGCCACAGCTGTGGCTGACCTAGTCTGATTGTTCTATTCAGAAAGCAGGCTTAGGGAAAGAAGGAACGGGGACCTACTCTGTGCCAGGTACCACAATAGGTGTGTTACATACATGATCACACCTGATCCTCACACAGCCCAGTGAGGTGGGAGCTGTAATCCACACTTTACAAATGAAGAATTTGGCTCAAAGGAATTAGAAGTTTGCAGGGGGTCTCACAGCTCATAAGTGGCAGAGCTGTTGTTGGCGCCTAGGTCTTTTTTCAATCAGCGAGTTTATGCGCAGGCAGTGGTCCTCACGTGGGTATTGACCATGACTAAAAGAGAGACCACCGGAGGGAAGGGGTACAAATCTCAGTTGTGCTCACTTCCCTGACCCTGGACCTGAGGAGGCTGGGTGACCAAGTCAGAGCTCAGGCGAGAGATTGGGATCCCAAAGATCATCTCACCCAGCCTTCTGCCTTCATTCAGGGATTTGCATTTGAGTGGATGCAGGCTTGGACCCAGAAGTTCAATGAGATCATGAGCTCTTTGTAAGCACCGCTTTCTTCTTTTTTCTCCCCTTGGTCCTAGCACAAGGCGAAGCCCAAAGGATGCCCCCACTTAGTGTGTGCTCATTGACCCTTCCTAACTGCTGGAGAGGGGGAATGGAACTTCAGGCCATCTAACAAATACATAATGAGCATTGTCGCGGGTGCCACGGGAGAGAGGAGTGTGAGACACCAGCCCTTCTTCTCAAGGCCACGCTGGGGCTCTGGGCATGAGAACCAGGGAAGGCACTCAGCGCAGAGCAGTTCTTAGGTTGCCAGCCCAGTGCCAGGCTCAGAGGAGTGAGAGATGTCTCAGCCTCCAGGATTGGCTTCCTGAGGCCAGCCACTTTGGAGGTGGATCTTAAGAATGGGACTGACTGAGGTGGGAGCCCTTGGTTTTCCTTTAAGTCAGAGGGCAGAGAGAGCAGTCGCTGTTAGCCCAGTGGAGCAGACAAAGCAATTGAAAGTCATCAGCCTGTGTTCCCACACGCACCATCAGCCACTCACTAAACTGCTTTTTGTCTAGACCCAGCTCCACTGTGGGTCAAGATGCTGCTGGTGAGATAACAAGGGGACAAGATGTTGGACTGATGAGATTTGGCAGGAGCCAAGAGGAGGGGCGCCTGGGGAAGGGGAGAGCCTGTCAGCCTCAACGAGGCTGACTGAGGAGATGTGAGGGTGAGCCCCCATTGCCCAAAAGAAAGAGCAACCTCCCTACTCACCGAATCTGACCATCTACCTACCTACACCCCCCCAATTCCGCTTCCCTCTTCCACTTCCTCCCCTCTGCCTTTGACCATCTGTAAAACACAGAGCTCTTTGCTTGACTATGCTATGCCCTCTAGCTGCCACTCTGCCTCTCTACTTGTTTTTACACCAGACTGGGCAGCAGCACCTGCACCCACTGTCCCCACTTTTATGCCCCACCCACCCTCATACCTCACAGTCTGCCCTAGCTACTATGTTTTAATAAATAGGGGAAAGAAGGCTATGACTCCTCCTGGGCAGCCTTTCATGCTTTTGTAGGCTTGATTCACATCCTCTTAGCCTTTCTCTTGCAAATCTGAAGAGAGCTTGATGCCTGAAGCTTCTAGAGGAGGTGGCTACCCCAAAGAGAACCAGCAGGGCCGGTAATGACCTGCTTCTTCTCTTGTGTGAGTGCCTTAAGTCACCAGTTTCCGAAAGTCTTAGAGCACTCAAGGTGCAGCCCTGTTCCACCCCAGAGCCCCTCCCCTACCAGGTATATCCACACACACCTAGGACAGCACCTGTCAACCCAAGGGAAGCAGCTGCCCTTCTGCTCAGGAATGGGGGCTGAACAGGTGAAAGGCGTCCCTGGTGAGCCTCCCCCAGCCCTCCAGGCCCCATGGGACTTGGATAAAGAATGTTGGGAAACCAGAGAGATGACATGGTGATATCAGTTTCCAAGATAGCTGAGAAACTTTTGTGTGTGTGACTACCAAGCTTGCACAGCCTTCCAGGGAAGAGACAATAGTTGGGGAGGGATAAATGAGGGGTGCAAGGGAGTGACCACCCTGAGGGGTGAATGATGCAAGGAGCAGAGGCCAAAGCCTGAGGTGCAATGCCCTGTGAGCCTGAAGGTTTTGTTCTCAGCCTTGGCCTCAGGGCTGCCAGTTTGTATAGATGGGCTCTTGGTTGTGAGGCTGTCC
>NW_024344378.1:45597690-45603580 GCF_902729225.1 Pteropus medius
CTGGAGTGCTTCTCTTTCCTGCAGGGAATACCAACAGCATCTTTGCCCTGGACTACATCAGCGGGGCGCTGACCTTGAATGGCCTGCTAGACCGGGAGAACCCCCTTTATAGCCATGGCTTTATCCTGACTGTGAAGGTAAGAGCTGCACAACCTCCATCTGGGCAGAGAGGCGCCCACACTGTGGTGCCAGCCTCCAGAAGTGTCCAAGGTGGAGGCTCCCAGGAGGTGCATCACTTCCACTCCCTGTGCTGATTCCCGGGGCTCATGCCAACGCATATCCAGCATAGGCCATGTAGAGGAATGTGCTGGGCACATCATAGGTGCTCGTCCCGTAGTCCTTACTTTGATCTGTAATTCCAAGCTCTCCATTGTAGCCATCTCAGATTCTTAAGACTACTCCATTTCTGGGATTTTGTCCTATTTCTAATTCCCACAGTTCCCCTAGGGCTATTACCTTGTTAGAAGCAGCAACTGCAACAGGGAGGGGTGTCAGCTGCAGTGGTACCCACTCGGGAAGGTGTGGTGGAGCCACAGCCCCTGGACCCTGCAGCCACCTGCCACTCATGGCTGGTTTTAATTAAAATCAATGGCTTGCTGAGCCATTCCCTCGGAAACCCATTTCAGGCATGGATCCTGCCTGGGCCACAGGGGTCCTCGCCAGCCATTGATTGAGACAAGGGCGTGGCGCAAAGCCTGAGGAGAGGGGCTCTGGGAAGGAGCCCTTTTGTTGGTGTGGGAAGGATGGTGCAGCCTGGCTCTTAATTGTTCTCCTTAACCTTGAGAGGGCCTGGGGCAGCAATGGGTTAATTAGCCCCCTTTAACACACTGGCTCTTTCCTCTGAATGTACCTTATGTACACCTGATGTGTGGGCCAACTGGGAAAGGCAAACACAGCCTTTTCCGGACCCAGCACCAAGCCTGTGTGCCCTCCGCATCCTCCCCACTTTCTCTGCTCCCTTACTATGGAGGCGGCAGCTCCAATGGCAGAGAGTTGCTCCCTAGTCCCATTGTAACCACCAACTCACTGTGGGACCCTGAACTTAGTTGATTCACCTTTATATAAAATGTGAGGGTAAGTTCCCAAACTTTGCTATGAATCTGAATTCCCTAGGGATCTGATGAAACATACCTAGTCCTGGGCCTCTCGCCCAGACACTCTGGTTCAGAAGATTGGAGTGGGAACTGAGAATAGGAATTTGGGGGCCCGAGAGATTGAGCATCCAGGTATCTGATTCCATCTTATTCCTGAGTCCAATCTAGAACCTCACAGTGCCTGGCACAAAGTTCAGTCCATAGCAGATGCTGAATTAAGTCTTGACTACCTGCTAACGTAAAAAATTATTGGCCTCATGTCATCTGTCGAATTGCATACACTCTCCTTTTGCACTTCGATGAGCCCCAAAATCTGTTTTGTCCTTCCCACCCCACCTCAGCCCCTTAGTTCTAGAATCCTGCTGCCTGAGTTGGACACCTACTCTGGCCGTGTGTCCTTGTACAAGTTATTTAGCCTCTCCGAGCCTCAGTTCCCTCAACAGTAAAATGAGGATCAGTAAAGCGGGAATACTAATGATAGAATCTTTCTTCTGGGATTGAGATGAGGACGAAGCGAGTAATTGACATAAAGCACTGTGTCTAACATTTAGTAAGCCCAGGTACATGGTAACTATTATTGTGATTATGGCCGCCTTCATCCTGGGGTATTTGTCCTTTTTCTGCAGGGCACGGAGCTAAATGATGACCGCACCCCATCCGATGCCACAGTCACCACGACCTTCAATATCCTGGTTATTGATATAAATGACAATGCCCCAGAGTTCAACAGCTCCGAGTATAGTGTGGCCATCACTGAGCTGGCACAAGTCGGCTTCGCCCTCCCCCTCTTCATCCAGGTAGTGGACAAGGACGAGGTGAGTCCCTGGAATATATGTCCAATCCAGACCCACTGGCCTTCTTGGGATGTACAGCCCTGGGAGAGGCACCAGATATCTCTGGATTCCCAGGTCCCTATCTATAAAATAGAAACAAACATGGCTGAACCCCCTCCTCTACTATGTTCTAAGGATAAATAAGACTGGAGAAAAATAGTAGTCTCTAAACTTTTTGACTACCCCCTACACCCTGCAGAAAACATTTGAGCACACACCTCTAATATGTAGTTATTTATTTAGAAATTATGTACATGATCATCCTACTATTCTAATATGTACACTGTAAAACATACACCCCAAAATAGAAATTTTAAAAGGTAGAGGCTCTTGTATAAATGACGACCTTGCAAGAAAGTCTTATTCCTGCTTTCAGTGTAGTAACGACCCCTCCTTTTCCATGCAAGAAACATAAGTGCTTTCAAGGGGATCCCAGGCCATAAGGAAACTCTAGAGGGGATGGCTTCATCCCCTTGCCTAAAAGCCTGCCTGGCTGAGGCCTGTCTTAAAAGGAAGAGACATAGGTCATGAGTGAGGGAGAGCTTGTGAGGGACAGGAGGGAGGAGGCTCCAGGGCCAGCTATAGCCCCCGTGAGCCCTGTCAGGCCCTGTGTCACTGGGCCATGGGCCAGGATGGGACAGGCTTCCATCCAGATGGAACCTCCCCAGCCTGCCTCCTCTCCTGACCCTTCCTCGTGCCTCATCTCCCCGACCCGGCACAGCCACATCATTAACAGGACTTCTATTTATTACCGCTGCTCCCCTAGCCCTCGCTGCTCAGGAATTCCATCCATCAGGCTTCCCAGCCCGAGATCCCTCTCTGCAGTTACTCCTCACTTGGGGCTCAGGCGCTGGCCTTGCTCCAGACCCAGCTTCCTCCTCACTCCTTCTGCCCCTCTCCACTCTGGGTTCTCAGCAAACCACCCAACATGCCCGCACAGGAGCCCGTCCTCCCACATCCCTGCCATCTTCTACTAGCTACTCTCAACTGGACAGGGTCCCCTGCAAGGACTCAGGACCACAAGGGCAGGTTAGTCCCTGGGTGGATGTGTGTGTGTGTGTGTGTGTAGGGGTGTGTGTGTGCTCACACGTGTGCATGCACATGCCTCTATCTCCTGCTAAGGCATTCCAAAACCATCTGTCTGAGATAAAAAGCATGTACTGAGCACCTGCTATTTACAAGGATCTATATTTGGTCCCTCGAGGGTGTCCAGGAAGTGTAAACTTTGGTCTTTGTCCCCAGGGGCCAAGTGTGGTTACGCAAATGTAGTATGCACATTTTAAGACACTTACAGAAATGTAGAAAGTTTAAAAGGTGGAGATAAACAAGCATAACAAGTTCAAATATGTTCTCATGCCCCAGTGGATCATCTTGTATCCCCCTGGAGTGCAGCAGCCCCCTTAGAGACTGCTGTGTGAATGAGAACCTCAGAAGAGATTCTCTTTGGTTTCAGGCTAATGGTAATTCCCGAGAGAAGAGAGACACTGATATGGGGATGTGGGTCCAGGGTCCAGTGACTACAGGCAGGTGGGGCTTCAGAGCTCAAGCTGGGGAAGGGGGAAGTAGGAGCTGGAAGGATCAGGAAAGTCTCTATGATGAGAGCGGGGCTAGAGCTGAGCCTTGGGCTGTAAATCAGATCATGAAAGGGAGCACAGAGGGGCTGGTGGGGTGGGCAGTGGCCCACAGAGAGGCACAGAGGGAGAAACCTGTGAGTAGATCGAGGAAACAGGCGGTGACTCATGCAACTGATGCAGGGTTTGTGTATTGGGCTAGTGAGAAGGTAAGCTGGGACATGGCCTTGGAAGGCCTTGAATGCCAAGCCAAAGAATTTGGGCTTGATTTTGGAGGCAGCCCAGAGGGGAGACAGCTCACGTAGTGGTTCACAGACCAAGCTCGGACAGGGTCTGTGTTCAAGTGCAGCCTTGCCATTTGTTAGCTCTGTGACCTTGGGTGAGGCATTAACCCTTTCTAAGCCTCACTTTGCTCATCTGTGTAAAATGAAATAAAAAGAAAATGTCAGTTAGTTTCTATTGTAGTAACAAATGAACCCCGAAACAGGAGTTTATTTCTCACTCAGATTACTTATCCAGCGCAAGTAGGCAGGGAGACGCCCTATGTGTAGTCACTCAGGTACTCTGCGGTTCCATCGGTCACTGCAGCAGGGAGGAGACAGCTGGAGGGTTAAGTACCAGCTCCTCTATGCTTTATCCTCTACGCTTCATGCCCATCAGCCAGAACTAGCTATGAGTGCCCCATCTCATTGCCAGAAGGCTGCAGAATGTGGGGACGTAGCTACCTATTTGTGTCTGCCACAGAGGATGCCAACAAGGATATGGAGGCAGGGAGATCAAATGTTTTGTACACAGGACTTATTGTGGTGCCCGCCATACGTAGGTGTTAAGCTGAGGGATCCAGGGAGTATCGCCACCAGTAGAGCCAGAACCATCAAGTCCTGCTCCCTGAGACTGGTTGAGGGATTTGAAGGTTACCTTGACCCCTTGGGTTTTATCCCTGGCTCCCTTTACTAGAAGCCCTGTCTGAAGCATCTGTACAAATGCCAGGGGGTGTCTGGGTCCAGCCTGCTTCTAGTGACTGTGCCCCACCCAGCACATGCATCAGCACACCCACTGCAGACATGGTGCCCAGCATTGCCAGGGACCATTCTGTTGTCCCCAGGGAATTGGCCACTGTCTCTGACAGTAGAGGACTGGCCTCCTCCCCACAGTGTCCCACTGTTCCAGGACACAGTGAGGTGCAGAAAGAGAACTACCCCCGAAGAGTGGCAGCTCTGAAGCCCAGACTACCCCACCCTAAGGTCCTCTAGGCCATCCTCCAGGCTCCCAGTAGAGCTGTACCCAGACCTCTCCAAATGTGGTCCTGGGCTTCTTCCTAAATAAGGAGGGAGAAATTACTTTCTGAATTGCCCTATATCTTCCATCTTTTGTATCTTCCATCTCTTCTCCGCTCTCCAAAACTCCAGAGGGATTCAGATCTGGACTGGTAAATGCTCCCAAGGCCCAGTCTTGGGTGCTGAGGGTCAGTGCCCAGGTTCCCAGGCTGGAGTGTTCAGGCACATTGCCAACAGGAACAGAAAAGACAGAGGCCACTGGCACTGGAACACTTAAGGACGCTCAAAGAGAAATCAGACAATTTTTGTAAAAGAAATTTTTTTTTAAATTGTCATTTCTTCCAGTTTGCTTTCTGAGGAGAGAATACGTCTCTTGGGATTTGTGTCTGGGTTGAAGGTGACCCTGGATTTGCCAGGTGTGGCAGGAAAATATGTTCATTGAGCAAACTTGGAGGAAGAAAGGGAGCACGAGGAGAGATGAAATCCCTTTGTCACAGATTCTGTAGAACCATGTGATTCTCCCTTGCACTCACCGTGATTGTGATTTTGCAATTATTAGTGTGATGATCTCAATAATATCTGTCTCCCCACTGGACTGAATGAGCCACAAGCAGAGGCAGGTCTGCTTTTGCTCACGAGTATAACCCAGTGCCTCAAACTCTGCCTGGCACTTGGGAGGCACTGCAGAAACATGTACTGGTGGAATTAAAGCATGATTAAATGATACCGTGATCCAAACTGATCGTCAATAAGTGACCCTGTGCTGAAGCCCAATTCCAGCCAAATTTGTGTGGGAAAGTAACCTCAAAAGTCCACTATGGGGCAGTAGAAGGTACTGATGGAAAACAGGGAAGCAGGAAGCAGTTTAACTTCTCAGTTAGCACTTTGTGGCAGTCAGTCCTAATGAGGATGCTAATCTAATTCATAAAGACTAGTTGATGCCTGCCATCCCCTCCAGATCTAAATTCTGCTCAGTTTCTTGCTGAATCTCAGGCTCTGCCAGACCATTCGAGACAACAAAGGTGCTTGAAAGAGGCCCTTTCTATCTCCCAAGGACTCCATCTTCATTGTCAAGTCTCTCAGAGTAATTTCTTCTTATTTGCCCAGCTATAGAA
>NW_024344378.1:45603591-45622550 GCF_902729225.1 Pteropus medius
CTTCCTCCTCACTCCTTCTGCCCCTCTCCACTCTGGGTTCTCAGCAAACCACCCAACATGCCCGCACAGGAGCCCGTCCTCCCACATCCCTGCCATCTTCTACTAGCTACTCTCAACTGGACAGGGTCCCCTGCAAGGACTCAGGACCACAAGGGCAGGTTAGTCCCTGGGTGGATGTGTGTGTGTGTGTGTGTGTAGGGGTGTGTGTGTGCTCACACGTGTGCATGCACATGCCTCTATCTCCTGCTAAGGCATTCCAAAACCATCTGTCTGAGATAAAAAGCATGTACTGAGCACCTGCTATTTACAAGGATCTATATTTGGTCCCTCGAGGGTGTCCAGGAAGTGTAAACTTTGGTCTTTGTCCCCAGGGGCCAAGTGTGGTTACGCAAATGTAGTATGCACATTTTAAGACACTTACAGAAATGTAGAAAGTTTAAAAGGTGGAGATAAACAAGCATAACAAGTTCAAATATGTTCTCATGCCCCAGTGGATCATCTTGTATCCCCCTGGAGTGCAGCAGCCCCCTTAGAGACTGCTGTGTGAATGAGAACCTCAGAAGAGATTCTCTTTGGTTTCAGGCTAATGGTAATTCCCGAGAGAAGAGAGACACTGATATGGGGATGTGGGTCCAGGGTCCAGTGACTACAGGCAGGTGGGGCTTCAGAGCTCAAGCTGGGGAAGGGGGAAGTAGGAGCTGGAAGGATCAGGAAAGTCTCTATGATGAGAGCGGGGCTAGAGCCGAGACTTGGGCTGTAAATCAGATCATGAAAGGGAGCACAGAGGAGCTGGTGGGGTGGGCAGTGGCCCACAGAGAGGCACAGAGGGAGAAACCTGTGAGTGGATCGAGGAAACAGGCGGTGACTCATGCAACTGATGCAGGGTTTGTGTATTGGGCTAGTGAGAAGGTGAGCTGGGACATGGCCTTGGAAGGCCTTGAATGCCAAGCCAAAGAATTTGGGCTTGATTTTGGAGGCAGCCCAGAGGGGAGACAGCTCACGTAGTGGTTCACAGACCAAGCTCGGACAGGGTCTGTGTTCAAGTGCAGCCTTGCCATTTGTTAGCTCTGTGACCTTGGGTGAGGCATTAACCCTTTCTAAGCCTCACTTTGCTCATCTGTGTAAAATGAAATAAAAAGAAAATGTCAGTTAGTTTCTATTGTAGTAACAAATGAACCCCGAAACAGGAGTTTATTTCTCACTCAGATTACTTATCCAGCGCAAGTAGGCAGGGAGACGCCCTATGTGTAGTCACTCAGGTACTCTGCGGTTCCATCGGTCACTGCAGCAGGGAGGAGACAGCTGGAGGGTTAAGTACCAGCTCCTCTATGCTTTATCCTCTACGCTTCATGCCCATCAGCCAGAACTAGCTATGAGTGCCCCATCTCATTGCCAGAAGGCTGCAGAATGTGGGGACGTAGCTACCTATTTGTGTCTGCCACAGAGGATGCCAACAAGGATATGGAGGCAGGGAGATCAAATGTTTTGTACACAGGACTTATTGTGGTGCCCGCCATACGTAGGTGTTAAGCTGAGGGATCCAGGGAGTATCGCCACCAGTAGAGCCAGAACCATCAAGTCCTGCTCCCTGAGACTGGTTGAGGGATTTGAAGGTTACCTTGACCCCTTGGGTTTTATCCCTGGCTCCCTTTACTAGAAGCCCTGTCTGAAGCATCTGTACAAATGCCAGGGGGTGTCTGGGTTCAGCCTGCCTCTAGTGACTGCCCCACCCAGCACATGCATCAGCACACCCACTGCAGACATGGTGCCCAGCATTGCCAGGGACCATTCTGTTGTCCCCAGGGAATTGGCCACTGTCTCTGACAGTAGAGGACTGGCCTCCTCCCCACAGTGTCCCACTGTTCCAGGACACAGTGAGGTGCAGAAAGAGAACTACCCCCGAAGAGTGGCAGCTCTGAAGCCCAGACTACCCCACCCTAAGGTCCTCTAGGCCATCCTCCAGGCTCCCAGTAGAGCTGTACCCAGACCTCTCCAAATGTGGTCCTGGGCTTCTTCCTAAATAAGGAGGGAGAAATTACTTTCTGAATTGCCCTATATCTTCCATCTTTTGTATCTTCCATCTCTTCTCCGCTCTCCAAAACTCCAGAGGGATTCAGATCTGGACTGGTAAATGCTCCCAAGGCCCAGTCTTGGGTGCTGAGGGTCAGTGCCCAGGTTCCCAGGCTGGAGTGTTCAGGCACATTGCCAACAGGAACAGAAAAGACAGAGGCCACTGGCACTGGAACACTTAAGGACGCTCAAAGAGAAATCAGACAATTTTTGTAAAAGAAATTTTTTTTTAAATTGTCATTTCTTCCAGTTTGCTTTCTGAGGAGAGAATACGTCTCTTGGGATTTGTGTCTGGGTTGAAGGTGACCCTGGATTTGCCAGGTGTGGCAGGAAAATATGTTCATTGAGCAAACTTGGAGGAAGAAAGGGAGCATGAGGAGAGATGAAATCCCTTTGTCACAGATTCTGTAGAACCATGTGATTCTCCCTTGCACTCACCGTGATTGTGATTTTGCAATTATTAGTGTGATGATCTCAATAATATCTGTCTCCCCACTGGACTGAATGAGCCACAAGCAGAGGCAGGTCCGCTTTTGCTCACGAGTATAACCCAGTGCCTCAAACTCTGCCTGGCACTTGGGAGGCACTGCAGAAACATGTACTGGTGGAATTGAAGCATGATTAAATGATACCGTGATCCAAACTGATCGTCAATAAGTGACCCTGTGCTGAAGCCCAATTCCAGCCAAATTTGTGTGGGAGAGTAACCTCAAAAGTCCACTATGGGGCAGTAGAAGGTACTGATGGAAAACAGGGAAGCAGGAAGCAGTTTAACTTCTCAGTTAGCACTTTGTGGCAGTCAGTCCTAATGAGGATGCCAATCTAATTCATAAAGACTAGTTGATGCCTGCCATCCCCTCCAGATCTAAGATTCTGCTCAGTTTCTTGCTGAATCTCAGGCACTGCCAGACCATTCGAGACAACAAAGGTGCTTGAAAGAGGCCCTTTCTATCTCCCAAGGACTCCATCTTCATTGTCAAGTCTCTCAGAGTAATTTCTTCTTATTTGCCCAGCTATAGAAAACTCACAGAAGCCAGAGAAGGAAGGGATGGGGTGGGCTGAAACCAACAACAATCCATTTGTGCCATGTGACAGTTGAGATGCAAATAGATGGTTGAAATGCAAATCACAAAAAAAAAAAAAAAAAATCTCAAGGCAAAGGCCCCAGGAGTCAGCCTCAGTATAGGAGATGTCTGAGTTTCAAATTAAAGGCTGTGGCAGCTTCATTTCCCAGTGCCGGCTGCTGGGCAGTCTCTTCTCTCTTCCTCTGGGCTCTGGGAAGCCACAGCAAGGAAGCAGCACGCCGGACTGCTTGGATTCCACTGTATGCTTACCTGTTCCCTGACCACAACACATTCTTTGTGCTTTTTCCACTTTGTGCAACTTTTCCTCTCTTGATCTTGCCTTCAGCCCTCCCCCAGTCCTACCTACAGCTGAGCCAGCCCCAAGGCCATCATGTTTTCCCATCTGCTTGGGGTGAGGTTATTGGGATGGTTGGAATTTTCTCTTCAGTTGTCCCAAAAACCACCCCTCTACTTAGATGCCAGTTGATATTCTGTGTTCTGCGTTCTGCTTCTGAAGGGTTGGGGGAGGGAGGCAGGGAGTGTGGGAGACCATTTGTGCCTCTGGCTGCTTTAAAAATTCCAGCAAAGGGATTTTTTTAAATATTGTTTTTAAAGACAGTGTTTGCATTATACACGACCCTTTCCAGTTGACTCAAATTGCTGAAAATAGACAGTTCCTCGCAACCTCCTGCCAATCAGGAAAAATGACATTTGTGTACATTGTATCTTCTCAGGAGTTGAGAGCATTTGATCCACTTTATTCCTGTCTCAAGTCTAACCCACCATTCTCAGAATGTTTGCTGCTGTCCTTAAGAACCTTTTTGTTGTTGTTCAGAAGAACAAGGTTGGAGGGGGAAGTGTAGTACCAGCATCCCCTCTCCACCCCAAGAGGCCTCTGCTGCCAGGTTCTGGCTGCTTCTGGAAATTGAAATCATTTCAGAATGGCTTTCAGACCTCATTGATTTACCCCCTCACCCCTACCTTTCTGAGAGACTGTGTTGAAATTTACACAAATGAGGAGGATTGTGCATTCATTCACTCAACAAACATTATCATGCACCTATGCTGTGCCCAGCACTGGGGAGATAGTGCTGAAGATGTAGTCTCTGACCTCCAAGAGCTTCTATGTCATTCTAGTGGGGAAGCAGGAGGAATGAGCACCAGCATCATTATAGGTGGAAATGAATGTGAAGAAGTCAATAGACAGGGTGAGTGATGGGCTGGGGTAGGGGCTATTTTCGACTCAGTGGTCCAGAAGGCCTTCCAGGGAGGTGCCATTAGAGCAACAGTTACATAGTATGGAGGAGGCAGTGACACAGAGCTGCAGAGGGAGAAGATTTTTGCAGTGGACTCCCCGCTGCAAGGGTAGATGTCCCCAGAAACGGCTTGGCATTTTCAGGGAGCAGAAAAGAGGCTCATGTGGCTGGCCAGGGAGAGCAGTAGGAGGTAAGACTGCAGCCATCAGAAAGGGCCAGGCCTTGTCGGCCACAGGAGAGTGTTTTTCTGTTACTGTGAGCCTGGTGGGGAGCCAGGAAGTTGACATGCTCTGAGTCATCTTTCTTAAGGAGCCCTCTGATTGCTGTGCTGAAAATGGACTATCCGGGGCCAAGGGTGGAAGCAGGGAAAGGTAGCAAAGTTTCCCAAAGAGAAAACTCTCCCATCTCACCTGACTACCTGTGCAGGTGCTTTTAGTGTCTAACTTAAGGTTCTCTTGCAGCTTACCCATTTTCCTCTTAAGGTATTTGCAAGAAGCCAAGAACCCCATTCCCTTTATAATGAAACCCAAATCCAATAGAAACTGCCTTCAGAATTCTTCCCAGGAGGACATTGAATGGCTACTTTCAGTCTTTGTGACAGAGGCTCTCCCAAGTTAAAACTGGCCCAGGATTTTGAACTCTGACCACAGCATTCTGCTGCCAGACCTACCTTGACTGCCCAGAGAATGTGCTAGAGAAAACAGAGCAGCCACCTCAGTTTTGTTCCTCACTCACAGAGTGATTCCAGGCAAGTCATGTCCCACTCTGTGCCTCAGTGTCTACCTCTGGAAAACCATGGGTCAGACTGGTCAGTCTTAATTAAGGCTCTATACATCTTCACATTCTTTTGGTCTAAGAAGACTGGGGGTGGGAGGGTGGGGGCGGGGCGGTTGCTGCCTGAGCTTCCCTCTTCACTCCTACCCCTGATATTTACTCATCCTCCCCTCCTTGAACTTGTTCCAGCTGCTCCCCGCCTTGGGCAGAGGGGCCTGGCACCTCCATGGGCCTGATCCCCATGAGCCTCTCTCAGCCCACTCATGTGCTCTTTTATTTGGTACCACCTAGAGCATCCTTACTCAGGTTAGTGAGAGAGAGGCAGCTGGAGTAGTGAAAAACAAGGGCTTTGAGGCCAGACTGACTGGGTTCAAATGCTGGCCCTGCCACTTTTGATCTGTGTGACCTTAGGGGACTTACGTATCCCCTCTAATTCAGTTTTCTTATCTACAAAATGGAGACAATAATAGTACCTACCTCACAAAGCTGTTATGAGGACTAAATATATTAATATGTATATTTAGAACTGTGCCAGGCCCAGAAAAAGCACTCTTTAAATTTTAACTATTTTTATTATCCCCAGCACTGAGAAATATGTATATTATTATGTCCTCTTCAGAAAGGAGGAAGTCGAGGCTCAGAGAGGTTAAGGGGCTTCCCTAAGGTCACACAGTCAGTGTGTCTCAGAGCTTGGCCTCGAACTCTCAATCCTGTGCTTTTTTTTTTTTTAATTTTATTTTATTATTAATTTCAAATATACAGTATATTGGTTAGACTTTTATATAGTTTATAAAATAATCCCCCTGATCGCTCTTTCTCTCCTCTGGCTCTACACCTAGCCATTACATTAATGATAACTGCAATCCTAGGCTTCTTACGCATACTGAGGGGCTCCCCATTTGTGGCCATGGCTCCCCATTCTCAAAGGTTTGGTCCCATCAAGCAGGCGGGTCTCCCGCCTCCAGCATGGCTGGCGGGAGGGAGATGGAGAAGGTAAAGCAAGGGGGTGCACCCGTACTGCAGAGGTGAACAGGGACTCATCTGTCAGGAGCTAATTCCTATTTCAGGCAGGAGATGACACGATTCATTTGTTTGAGGGGCAAAGAAAAAAAAAAGAGAGAATTACCCACCTCCCCAAGGAGAAAACATCGCCAAATAAATAAATAAAAGAAAGCAAATGATGGGGAGAAAAAGCCATATTCCAGAATATCAGGTTTATTTGTAGGGATGGAGGAAGGGGAGGGACAGTGTGAAGGGGAGGTTTTTCTTGTTCTCCTGCTAATCTTGGCACTGATTTTTATCCATCACCCTCATTTTCCATTCCACATGTGTTCCAGACCTGTCAGGGAGCCCAGCCCGCAACCTTGTATTTATTTAAATTTATTTTAGCGTTTGTTCCTATTAGTCAGTCTATCCAGCCTGCAGTTTCTTTGACCCCTCTCTCCACACAGCCCTGCAAGGCTGTGGATGTCTGCCCATAGGCCCCTCTCAGGCTTTCTTTCAGTCCCGGGGTTCTTAAACCAGAGGTGGGGGTCCACTGACTCCCCCACATCCAAGGCATCTATGACCCTGCACCTTTATTTTCACTAGCCTCTAACTGAACTTGAGCACTTACTTTAAGTATGAAAATAGAAACAAACCACAGTACATTAGTGCTACCTGTGACTTTGACCCCAAGAGAAATCTCAGATATTTTCATATCACATTACAGGTGTCCCAGGGATCTCAAAATGTCATTTACATTCATCACTACTTTGAAATTACAGCATATATTAGACCCACTGCCAAATCTTATTGTTTAATGCATTAGAGAACCCATAATTCTGCTATAATATCCTTTTAAAAGACTTTGATGACTGTATTTCAAAATAATTGATTTTGTGGTCCGTGTATTTTATGCAATTAAAAATGTTATTCTGAGAAGAGGGCCCATGGGTTTCCCCAGACCGTCAGAGGGATCGATGGCACAAAAAAAGTGAAAACCCTACTTTAATCCCTGTGATCACTAACTGCTATCCTTCAGCCCAGCTCCCTCCTTGGGCTTATGCCCTAAGGCTGACATTTCACTGTTTCTCGGAGTTGACATCCTGAGCCACACATCATTCATGTGGGGTGGAAGCAGGGAGGCAGTTTGCTCCATGTCACACATTCAGCCGAGGGTCCATTTTTTAGTTCTGGACCATCCCGGCCACTGTTCAACTGGGCCCCATAAATCTATCACCGGCATTTACTTTTTGGTAGAGACACAGGAAGTATAGGTCCCTGCCACCCCAGGGAGTGATTCCTGCTGCTATAAACTCTTCCAACCTGCTGATATGACCCAGAGCATGGACCTCTGTTTTCCTATTTTTCCAAAGCAATTTGAACTAGAAACCAAACTCTAGATGAAGTGAAGAGAGGTGGGAGAGAGAGGGAAGGGCAGGCTGCCAGCATCCATAGAAGCAGATGTAGGTTCTTGCCGTCTCTGTGAATGTATGATTACCCAATTATCCAGACCCTTCTTTCCCCTCCATTAGGGAGGTAACTCAGATCTGGCTGGAAATCACCCACCTCCCACTGAATTCCCCGGGAGGTACAGGGAAGTGATCGGAAATCTTCCAACATTCTGTACCTCTCAGCCAGCTCGTGATTTCATCAGTGAAGTAAAGCTGAGAGGAGATAGGGGATGAGGGCTCTGGTCCAAGGAGCAACCAAGGTGAGGCACATGGGGAAGTGGAGGTCAGCATTGCCTTATTCCTATTCCCCATTCCCGCAGCCTGGCTGTCCATCCTGGCTGCTCCTATTTCTAAAAGGCTCCTTAGTGGTTCTGTTGCATAGCAGGGGTTAAGCATCTACCCAAAGCAATGTCAGCACAGCTGCTACCTGGGATCCCTGTTGCCTGGGTGAGCGCCTTTGCACCTTTATCCCATCCCTACCCTACCCCGCTGCTTCTTGGCAGTGGGCAGGGGTCCGACTGCAAGACCTCTGTTGTCTCACAGCTTCAGCTCACATTTCTAGGGTTCCTCCCCCAAAATTAGGCTCTCCAGGAAAATATCTGTTGACTTCAAAGCAAAGCCTCTCTGGAAAGGAAGGCAGGGGGAGCAGGGCAGCCCCATCTGTGCTTTTTCCCATTAATTTCTCCCCAGTTGCCTTTGCTGAGGCTCTTATTATGAGAATGATGATTATGAGGATTTTTCTGTGCGTGGCTGCATCCCGTGGTGTGATTCCCTACAGCCCGCTAAGCTCCAACCTCCCTGAGGACCAGAGGGTGTCCTCGGCAGGATTCAGACACCTCCTAATTTAGTCTCATCTGTAAATCTAATTAGCATGCTATTTACACCAGGCCCCAGTAGCACCATCGGGGTGTGAAGTAGGCAGGGCCCATCTGGCAGCTGTAGTGCCAGGGTCCATTCCTCACCCCATCCCTGCCCTAGTGGCTGTGGCTGGGGCCCCTTGGCCACAGTACTAGATTTGTGGCATCATTCCCTTTTTACCCAGCTCCCTGGCAGTAGTCTCCTTCCTCACACCCACCACCACTCACGCTGACGAGCAGGACTGGCACCGACGGAAAGTAGGAGGAATCATTTTATTCTGAGAGTCATGCTCCCTAAAAGCTGCTGGTCTTCCTGACGACTCCCACTGGGAGCAGAAGCAGAACTAACAAACTTCATCCACTATCTCTCTTCCTCTCCCTCTTGGCTATTTCATGCCCACTATGGTGCCCCTTCACCATGGGTACTGGTGAGTCCAGTCTCACCCTCCCACACTTCCTTGTCTGCCCCCATCTGCCACCTCCCACTGAGGCCCTGACAGCAATCGATGGTGTATCTTCTTTGTCCTCCTGTCTCAAAGGGTAGGGCTAAGCACGGCTCAACTGGGAGTTGTGCCTGATTGTCTCACTCCATCACTATGACCAAGGGCTGTGAAACATCCTAATCAACAAGTACCAGGGACTGAAGCGTCCTGCTGGGCAGCTGTGATAAAAGTGGGTCACCCAAAAGGGCACGGAGCCTACTCCCCAGAGCCAGCACCCAGCCCCGCTCTCCTGGGCTCCTGCTGACTCTGTCGCCTGGAAGGGAATGTTGGTGCAGGGATGTGGTGGGAGGGGACAGGAGGCATTTCACGGCAAGGTAAGTTTTCATGGCTGTGTTGTCACTCTCTCCGTGAAGGCATAGGGCAGACCCTTCTTCCTCTCCAGGCCTCAGTTTCTCCATTTGTTACTGTCTCTTTTTTGAGAGTGAGAAGGAGTTTTCAAAGTCCAGGTTGTCACGCATTTACATCCTGGATTAGATGGAACAGAGCATGTTTTCCTCTCCCTCGTCCTGACATGTGCCCTGAGTCGTGTGTCAACAGGCAGATAGCTCAGCTTTTCTTGCATGAGCAAAACTAGGCTCAGAGAGCAACCTTCTCAATAAAGTCACAGAGCAGAGCAAAAGACACACAATGGCTAGGGAAGCGTGCAGGGTAGTGGGTGCCCACAGGCCTGAGGCAGGAAAAAGTAAGAGATACCCAAGAGGGACTCTCACATCGAGCAGAAGGTTGGAATTGATTCATTAGTTCATTTGTTTCATAAATACTAGTTGAGCACCTACTGTTATGCAGGATGTGATTCTAGGTACTATTCATAAGTGAACACAACAGCCAAAGTCCAGCCCTTAGGCAGCTTATGTTCCCGTGGTGAAAGACTAAAGAAACAAACAAGCAAATATGTATTACGTCAAGTGGTGATGAGAGCCATGGAGAAAAATAAAGCAGGGCAAGGGGTTTAAGGAATTTCTGGGAAGGGGGAGGGGGTCAGAGGGGCCTCTCTGATAAGATGACATTGGAAGAGGGACCCCAGTGAAATGAAGGGTGAGCCATGTGGATATTTAGAGGAAGAGTGTTTCAGGCAGAGGGGACAAGCACAGTGACTCGGAGGCGAGAATGTGCCTGCACGTTGAGAAGGAGCAAAGAGGTCTATGGGCTAGGACAGCAGGTCAGACGGGCTGGGCGTTGTCAGGGCTTAGCTTTCACTAGAGTGAAGCAGGAGGCTACCTGAGGGTGGTGAGCAGGGAGCGAGTGGTTTGATCTGATTGACTTTTCAAAAAGACGCTCTGTGAAAACCACCAAAATGCCTATCAGCTGATGAGCGCATAAACAAAATGTAGCATCTCGGTACAGTGGAGTACTATGCACCCATTACAGTAAGGAAGTTCCGATACGTGCTACTACTCTGATGGACCTAGAAAACATTATGCTCGGTGAAAGAAGCCAGATACAAAAGGCCACACAGTGTATGATTCCGTTTATATGAAATGTCCAGAACAGGCAAATCCACACAGACAGGAGGCAGATGAGTGGTCGCAGAGGCTGGGGGAGGCAGATGAGGTGTGACTGCTCGTGGTAAGGGAGTTTCCTTTTGGGGTGATAAAAATGTTTTGGGACTAGATAGGTGGTAATTGTACAATATCATGAATATACTAAAACCCACTGAATTCTGTGCTTTAAGTTGGTTAAAATAGTGAATTCTATCTCCAAAACAATTTTTTTAAACGACACTCTGGCTGCTCAGGGTGAATAAACAATACAAGGAAAGACCGTTACTAGGAGGCGAGAACAGTAATCGGAGGTGCTGTGGAGGAGCGAGAAGTGGTCAGCTCCCTGGACCTGTTCTGAAGGGAAAGTCAATAGGATTTGCAGATGTGTTGGGGTTGGGGGTTGAGAATGACTACATAGGTGTTTGATGCGAACAGTTAGAAAAATGGAGTTCTTCCTGAATGGTGAAGCCGTAGATTTCACCAATGGTGAGGGTAAGGTGGAATCTGTAGATTAGCTTTCAGCATATTTGTGTGACATGCTTGTTAGACATCTCAATGGAAATGCCGAAAAGGCAGAGGAAAGGCTGGTAAATGTCCGACAGGCCATTCTGGGGTAGAGGGAGGGGTTCCTCAGTTGTAGTATTTGGTGCTTTCTGCGGTGTAAATGCTGCTACCAGGGCTCATCTCCAGCTATCAATGTGACCTCAGCTGGTTCTCCTAGATCCTAGAAATCTAACAGGAGCCTCTATGAGCCAAGGAGGCGCTGGCCACCACTGTGTGGCTCCTGGCTGGAGATGGAAATGTAAAGCATCGCCAACATCTGGATTGTATTTAAAGCCACAGATCTAGCTGGGTTCACCTGGGACCCGGGTGCGGGGCTAAGGGCCAGAGCAGCCCCAGGGCTCCCCAGTGTTCTTGTGAGGGAAGATGAGGATGGACCAGCAAAGACACTGACAAGCAGCCACACCTGAGGGAAGAGAGGACCAAAAGGGAGCATTAGGGGTTAGGGAAATGATTGAGGCAGTTGGGGGAGGGGGCACCTAGCAGGTAAAGAGGCAGGACTCAGGAGGAGGAGGAGGAGGCAGCCTGCCCTAACTTCCAGCACTAGTCAAGGGTTTGTGTGTAAATCTGTGTTTACTTTTCTGTTTTCAGCATAATGACTCTTAATTGCCCTCATTAGGCAATGTCCAAATCCGACAACATTTTCAGAGCAGACCTACCAGGGATTTTTTTCTTTCTTTTATTACTCCACTTGACCTCTTCTCTTGCCTGCCTTAAAGCCCTCTGCTGGCACACGGATGGCTCAGCCCTGAGAAGGAAGCAGTACACCCCTCAGCTCCGCACGCCCCGTAGATGTGCTAACTCATCCCATAGGGATGGGACTGTGCTTAGGTTAGCAGACCACTAAGGTGAAGTGAATCGGGATCTCAAAGGCATTATCCAGGTGAAAGCAGCTAGTCTCAAAGACTGCATTCTGCGAGATTCCGTGATTCTTGAAAAGACAAAACTATAGTGATGGAGAACTAGTCAGTGATGACCAGGGCTTGGGGTAGCAGAAGGGTGAGTGTAAAGCAGAGGTCCCCAACCCCCGGGCCACACAGCAGAAGGTAAGCAGCAGGCAAGCAAGTGAAGCTTCATCTGTATTTGCGGCCACTACCCATGCTAGCATCGCCACCTCGGCTCCACCTCAGATCATCAGGCATTAGATTCTCACAGGAGCATTCATCCCTAGTGCCAAAAAGATTGGAGACCGCTGCTGTAAAGGGATAGCACTAGAAGTTCTTGGGGTGGTGGGACTGTTCTGTATCCTAGTTGGGATGGCAGTAACATAACTCTATTCATGTGTTAAAATTCATAGAACCGTACACCCTACAATGCCTATTTCACTGATAATTATAGACATTATCAATTATTGAAGACCTCTCCACTAATCCACCCTCCCCCCCAAAAAAGATGAAGTAAAAAGGTACCAGCATAAATAGCACCACTGACAGACTTTTAGACTCAGCACCATCCTTCTCTCACTGTCATTTAATTCGGCAAGCATATGATATACACCCTCCTATAAAGCCAGAAAGATAGGCTGGAAAGATAGGCCTCGAGCATCATAATGAGTTTGAACCTAATTCCGTAGGCACTTGGGAGCCATTGATAGTTCTTGAGCATGAGTGATCCTCAGCTGTGCTTTAAATTGATTCATCTGGACACCAGGAGAATGGGGACAGTGACCAAGGGTGATGGCAGACAGTACAAATGGGCAGAGACTGGATTTGGGGTGTGTGGGAATGGCAGGGGTTGAAATGAGGCTAGACTTAGAAATCCCAGTGATGGGCATGCCAGGAGCTCAAAAGGACAGGTTAGGAGGAAAAGAAGGGAACTACCATCATCTGACACCACTCTGCTGGGCAGCGGCCCGGCCTTCCTGCTTTTATCTTTACCTAAACTTAGTTCCCCATCTGAGTGCTCGCCACCTACCCCTGCATACTCTCTCTGTTACTTTATTTTCCTCTGTTAGTTTCTGTTGGAATCTAATCATCTCTCTTGCCCCCTTTCCCACCCTTCCTCCTGTCTCTATCTGCAAATGTATCCCCCATACATTTGCAGATAAACGCACATATAGCCCATTCATTCATGCATTTATTCCTTTGTCCATTCGATCATAGTTATTGTGTAGCCAACACATATGTGCCTTGGAAGGTGTCAAGTGTGTCAAGAAGGAGGACCTCTTTGCAGGCCTGGGCAGCTGTGCCTGGGTTTGACTCTGCGACATCCAGAGGCAGCTAAGTAACATGTGGGGTTATCACCAGGTGTGGTCACCCATCTGCCTAGAACCCAGCATCCTGTCCCAACCCAGGACCTATTTCTTAAGGCATTGTGGTGTCTTTGTTCACAGGATAAGGGACTCAAGGCCAGGCAGCTCCACCTGGCAGAGGGTTAAGAAGGGGAGGGAGATAAAAGCCACCCATTCCCTTTTGGCTCTCAGGATGCCAAGATTCCCAGGTTCACAGCCTCTAAATAATCATGAGCTCTATCCTCCAGGCTTCTTAAAGGCAGTGGGATCCCTCATTTTGAAAGGCAGCCCAGAGAGGGCAGTTTACCTGAGGTCACAAAGCATGTCAGGTCTGGGGGTCTCTCCTCCTCTCCCACCCCCTCTAGCCCTCGCAGCCCCCTCTCTGTGACCCAGAGGCACGGGGAAGATGGTCTTGCTATTGAAGAGGCAGAGGAATACAAAGTGGTAGGATTAGCAGCAGGCAGTTCTCTTCCTGATTTTCATAAAGCAGTTAGATTTCTTTGCCTGGCCACACATTTCTCTCTCTGTGGGAACAGGGAAATAGTATTAGCATTGTAAGTAGACAGAGTCAGGCAGCTGCTGAGTGCAAGGCCCAGCTCCCAGCTCCTCTGTTTGAGGACCCTAGAGGTCCTGGCCAGAAAGCAGAGGGCTGAATGGCCCCTGGGCCAGCCATCCAGGCTCCTCTTCATTCTGCAGTGGCCTTGCCCCTCAGGTCTTGTGATCCTCCCCAGAGGGAGGGGCAGGACAATTCTAGCCTTGGGGCAGACTGGGATGCAAACCCTTTTTCCTGCATTTTGGACTATCCTTCCTATACCTCTGAGAACACTAACCCCACTTTAGCCCCCTGCCCCAACCCCAGCCAAAACTCCAGTGCAAAATATGCCAGTAGAGTTAGAGAGGGGGGTTGAAACAGGTGTGGGAATGAGGTACAAGATGGCAAATTCTGATTAGAATGGCAGACTTTAAAGTTAGAAAAGTGGCCACCTGTGTTGGGAGGTGTGCCCAGGTTGTATCGTGGGGATACAAGGAAAGAACTAACTGTTAAGCTTTCCACTTGGGGTAGGTGCCTTTCAAAGAGGGACTCATGCAGGAGGGAGGGAGAGAAGGAAGAGAGAGCCATGGCTTCACTTCCTTGGGATCTTGCAGTATGGCAGAGGAACATGTCCTGGAATTAAGAGCTCAGGCCTTATAAATCCTACGTGGCCTCCTCGTCCTCTGTATGAATTACCAGTCCAGGTGGCCTGTGACAGCATCCTCTGTATGTGTGGGCCTTGAAAGGTCCCTGTGATTCCCTGGGCCTTCCGCATAAAGCTTGCCCTTTGGCCATGCCCACAGACACTATCAAAGGGAGCCTAGCCCTCCTGGCCAGTCCCCCTAAAGCTACCTCATTTCCATAAGTACTCACCCAGCTGATTGCTCTGCTCCGTAAAAGTCTGGGGCAGAGAAATGAGGTCAGAGTGGCCAATTCCAACTCTGGGGATGGGTACAGTTAGCTTTGCTGTATCCGGTGGACACAGGTGACACCTCTGACCCCCCCGAGATGGGACCCACCCAGACAGTGGCTACTAGAGCTGAGTAAGAGCCACTGGTCAGCTGTGTGCCCGTTCTCACTGGTAAGGACAAACTCCTGTGTGTGAGCTGCATGGGGGCTTGAGCCTCTGAGGTCAGCACAGCCTTTGGGGAGCACTTGTAGGTCACGGGCTGGTGTGGTTGGAACTAGATGCTTACAACCTTTTGTTTTCCACACCAAGCACATCACCTTCATGGGCAGTGGTGCCAACTGACCCCTACTGGGCTCTCAGACATGCCTGGTGGAGGTGGGGACCAACTCTTGTGGTTTGCCTGAGACTACCCGGGTTTGAGCACTTTAAGTTCCAGGTCCTGGGAACCCTCTCAATTCCAGACCAACTGGGACAGCTGGTGCCCCGTCATCTCTGACTCTGGTCTGAGAGGTGACCCACTCCCAGGGTAGAGAAACTGAGCCTCGGAGCCAGACAAGCTTGGAATGTGAAGGAGAAAGATAGCGAGGCTGAGCTACCACCATGTGACATGGCCTTTGCTTGGTTCCTGGACTTGGGACTCTACCCAGGTAAAAGGGAGGGGGGAGTCAAGGAGATAGACAGGTGGTCAGGTGTAGCTGGCCCTATGAAGTGTCAGATTCCCATAGTGAACTGGGGCGGTGGGCTTCAAATTAGAAAAAACAGAATTCGAAAGCACCTGTACCTCATTTACGTTAATGCAAGTACCTAATGCACATTATGATTCGTTTCCTGGAAGAGCTGGAGCCGGCTGCAGGGCCAATGGACAAGATCCCTCCTGCGGGAGGGAGGGGAGGGGCGCACGTGCAGGTGAGGAGCACCTGCCCACCTCTCACCCTCTTCTATAGACACATCTTCTATACTCACGTTCGTGCGATGAAATTGACAGCTCCCTAGTAGTTTTTCCCCAAAGTGCCAGCTGCCAATCGGATTGAATTAGATTTCACAAGGGTTTTTGCAATACATGGAATTCACCAGCAAATTACTCTTAAAGAGGGAAAATCAATCATTTGGAGCAGAGATAAGCTGAAGGCAAGGCAGCCTGGGATTGATCCCGTCTGTGCAGGCGTGTGTGGAATCCGGCAGATAACCTGGGAGAGAGGAGGGGGAGTCTGGCAGAGAGGGATGGAGGAGGGGGAGAGAGGCAGGAAACGGGGAAACAGAGGAAGGGTGACAGAGGAGGAGGAGAGAGGGGAAAAAGAGATGGCGGTCGATGGTAAAGGAGAGAAGGAACGAAGGGGAAATGGAAAAGAGAAAGGGGAGGGGGAAAGAAGGGAAGAAAGAGCAAGGAGGAGGATAGAAGAAGGAAAGATCGGAGAGAGGAAAGAGAGGAGAGGAAATAAGGAAAAAATAAAGCGGTGAAAGGAGGAAGAGAGAAGGCAACAGAGAGAGGAGCGAACTGGGTTCCAGGCCTCAGGCGCATGCTGCTCAGGACCCACACCACGGAGGAGCCTGGGAAGGGGGTGTGAGTGGGCCGAGAGCCTGACCCAAGGGCAGCTTCCTTCACCCTGAGGCAGGCCTGAGAGGTGGCCCACTCCTAGGGTGGAGGAACTGAGGCTCTGGTAACCAGACAAGCCTGGAATGCAGAAGAGAAAGAGACTGGCAGGGCGACACCAGCTGTGTGACGTGGGCTTTGCTGGGTCCCTGGAATTGGGACTCTCTGCCTAAGAACAGAGGAGATGGGAGGAACAGGAGGAGACTGAAGGTTGTCCCTCACCCAGGAATTGCCAGGGAGGTGCCAGCATCAGTTCTCCTGGACTCTGAAACTTGGGAGGTCCCTGGGGGTTGAAGCAGGTTTCAGGGGCTGACCGCTGCAGGTCCCCTTCCCATCATCCCTGGATTCCAACTTCACAGTGGGCAGCCTGGTCAGTGGGCCTGAGACAGCTGTCCCGGAGAGGCAAGGCCAGAGAATCACGGTCCCCCCGCCCCCAGATGTGGGGGTCTGAAGGGGAAAGCAGCCAGCTTTGAGGTGAAGGAGTGAGGAGAGTCCGCCCTCCTGCCAATGTTCACTTTAACGTGTCTGTTTGGGGTTAATTAAGTAAAGGATGGACAAAGGAGTGATAAAGAATCTTCAGTGGTCTTTGATTTTCTGCCACTCAAGAGCATGGATTAGACCAACAGAGCACAGTGGAAGAGGGAGAAAGACCTAGGGCCCCTGCCCAGGATGTGGGGTCCCCTCATCCCTGCACACATCCAAACTTTTGCCCAACTCTACTTGCCCCTCTCGTTCCTGGCCGAGGGCTAGAAATCATCCCTTCCCTGGGGGCACCTCCTCCCCTTCTCCCTCCCTTCTAGAACATCAATAATAACTCTCCTTTATTGAGCACTTACTCCATCCCAGGCACTTTACCAAGATTTTGCAGCTCACCCACAATAGCTCTCTCAGCTATCCTTCATCCTGTTTTGCAGCTGAGGAAATTGAGGCTCAAGCAGGTAAAATCATTTGTGCCAAATCGCACAGTCTAAAAGCACAGTGCCCAAATGTGGAGTCAGGCTTAACTCCAAAGGTTATGCTTTCAGCCACCACCGAAGCTTAGGGCTTCTCATGCTGGCTGGCAGCACTGGTCACAGGGCTCTTCCCTGGCAAGCTTGAGTTCTGCACAGGTCTTCTGTGAGCGTGGCACTGACCCTAGGGACCTAACTCTGGACTCCGGGTCCCCAGCCTTGGTTAAAGGTGTCCCACCAGCCCACAGAGCTCCCTGGGTGCCTCACAGGGTCCCTGGCCCATCTCTGTCTTGATTTATAACTCCGCAGACTGTCTTGGTCCTTGCCACCCTTCCCTAGTCCACCCTGCATTTGCATGACGCTGGTCTTTCCTCTTGTTGAAAGGATTTAAGGTCCCCTCCAGAGCACACTGTAGTTTACGGGGTGAGTTGAGGACTCCCTAGCATTTGGGGTACAAAAGAAAAAGGCACTCAAGGCTCCCGCCATTGGGGAGCCTCCTGTCTTAGGTAAGAAAACATAACTCAGGTGTCACCAACAAAACATGGTGGGGCAAAGAGGCAACACTGCTTCTTAATCCTGTGGGTAAGTCTCATTTTCCCCACTTCACAGATGAAGAAACTGAGGTTCCAAGAGTAGAAGCGAGTTGCCCAAGGTCACACAGCTAGGAAATAACAATGCCTGCTCCCCAACCCTGAACCCTACTCTCCCACTGCATCACACCACTAAGTCACCAACCCAGCTACTACCCAGAATGAATTTGGGGAGAGATGAGCATCTCTACCAGGCAAACTGGTGCCACCATCAGCGTGGAGGTACCTTGAGGTGGGGAGACCAGGAAAGAGCTAGAGGGACGAAGGATGCATCTGCAGTCCTCGGGTCCAAGGAAGGAGTCTGGGGCATGGGCCAGGCCTTTCTCCCTTTGGGTGACCAGGTCATCTGCAGAGGGAAGTGCTGGTGTCCAGAGCTGGCGGGTGATGACAGAAGCCATATTCAGAAGTCAGGCCAGGCTCAGAGAATCCAGGACACCCCCATGCAAGCCCACCATGGGGGCCAACCAGAATGTGCACCTACAAGAGGAGGGAAAGTGCCCTGTGTGAATCCCACCCTGGGTCCGCTCAGGGTTGGTGTAAACATTCAAAGAACGGATGCACACAATAAACTCTCAATAAATAGTTGAAAAACAACACTGGGTCAGTTCACAGAGCCACGGAGATGGTCACTGCAGAGAGACGAGGAGTGTCCTTTCTAGGCAATGCCTGCTCTGACCGCTCTCAAGGCCACCCCTCCACTTCTAGCAGCAGGGGACAAGGTTTGGGGGAGTTGAGGGGCTGCAGCCCCTTCTGGCAGCAGCTGATAACGCTGGGGCTGTCGTGCTGCCCTCCGCGGGGGGGCTGCAAGACTTCAGTCGCCTGGAACAAAGCACGGCTTGCTGCATGGGGTGGAAACCAGGGGGATCAAGAAGTGTCCTTTCCTCTCCTGAAAAATAAAGCCGACCGTTGCAGCCCCACAGACAGCCTCTGGCTCCCCAGCCCGGTGAGCGCAGAGCGGAGCGCGGAGCTACAGCTAGTCTCCAGCACCTGCGGCAGCCGCTATCAGCCTTCTCATCGCCTCTCCCAGCTGGAACAGAATTTAATCCACCAGGCTCCTCTCCACACACCCTGGGACTCCTTTTGATGTTCCTCTTTATCTCCCTTCCCAACAAAATTGCCCCTCAACAGCTCCAAGAGGGCCTCCTGCCTCTCCCG